>NW_027271797.1:512500-550000 GCF_040938485.1 Diadema antillarum
TTCCACATATTTGATGTTTTTCCGACACCTGAAGTGTTTTGATCAGAATTATCATTTACAGTTATTGATTGTTGGACTGATTCTTTTTTTTCAACGTCGAAATTGGAATCTGAATACGGCTGAAGAAAGACTAAACAGAATTTCATTCGAGAGAGAAAATGTGCAATAATCTCATGTATGTGGAATTTGCCAGTCTGCGACACCGCAATGTTATCCGTGGTGGATTTGTCCGGGAGGCTCGTGCTATTAAGCCTCGGACATGGCGATGGTATGTGGATTACCAGCTGTCGGAGAGGTGCAGGAAACAGCACCTGTACGCCCCCTTTGCGCTCAGCCGTGGGTTAATATCATATACGCGGTCGGCATGCATTTATTTGCCGCTCAGCATTTTTTGGAGAGACAGAGACAGACATCGGGAGAAAGCGAGAGGGAAAGAGAGACAGGGAGAGAGACAGGGAGAGAAAGCACAAAAAAGAATAAAAAAACATAAAAACAAAGTGAAAAAGAGGTGTCACAAACTCCATGATAGACAATACATGACTCAACATATACCACGACACTTATTCAAGGATTGTTATATTCATTAGACATTACATTGTACAGCAGAGGCTGGTATTGAACTCGTCAGTGACGTCACAATGCACATGAATATTCCCTATTTTGTTTATCTGAAAGCTTCATTTTCAGTTTAATGGAATTACGCAGTATAAGAGTAAACTAGTAGTTTATCTCACGTGATACACAATAATCATATTGTAATAAAGATATACAACGCGCACGCTCCAAGTAGCATATCAATTCCTGCTTGTAGGTATCTGCTAGTGTATGATAATATGTAATGTGCTGCGTGAAACAGAGACAAATTAGTGTACACCTTGACGTTATAATGTTTTACTATGCCTTTCAGTACCACCAGCAACCTGTTTGCACACAATACGAGTGATATTTAGTGGTGATGTTCTCGAGAGGGTTAGATACTGGTATTGATTTCTGTAAATTATGTAACAGAAAAATGTTGCGATCAGGTTTTATTTCCCCACGGTTTCTTTTTCCTCAAGATGCAACAACAAATATAATATGATTAATGCATACTTGATCAGAGACGGACAATTATAATGAATATATGAATACTGGTTTCATAGCATAACAATCGTTGTCATTGTATTGACATTGACAATTGCATTTAACAGCATGTGTAAAGGTTGACAAGGGGCTGAAATTATATGGTAATGTTCAATGAATAAATGATGGCGCTCAAACAAATTCGGCTTAAAATTCTGCCTTAAAAAATAAAAATGTACCATAAACATATATCAGAAATAGAAAGGAGAACTTTGCGTAAGGAGAATAACTTATACATAAGATTTTGCTTGTTCAGGGGTGTGTTTATGAAAAAAAAAAACTGACATGAAGTAAAGGTAGTATTATGGACACATTCAGGATAGAATTTGCAAAAAACAAACAAACAAACAAACAAAAAAGCGGTTAGTAATAGACGTTTCCCGAGTTGCGTTTTATATGACGGTTATTGAAACAGGTGCAATTGGTATTGATTAGTTTTCATCTCTCTTTGCCCTATTATCTATCTCTGCACAGATATAGTTAAATTATTACTGGACCACAATATTCAACTTGGTGACAGCCTTCTACGAGCGGTTGATGCACAGTTCACACAAGCAGTCAGAATGATTTGTGACCACATCAAAAAGAAGAATATCCCAGTAAGTATAAATTTTCTTCAAGCAAGGCATTGTATTGTAATGTATTGTATACTTGTGCCTTAGGTTCCTAAGGTCTAACAGCAATGAGAGCCTACAAAAAGAGAGAATACCCTTTCGTAAAGTTTTTGTAACTTTTCGCTTTGTTGGCGGACGTGATTAAGAATGTATCGAATGTTTGGACACTATACAATGATAATAAAATAACCCTTTTCAGTCGAAAATGTCCGATTTCTACCCGAAACTCTTAACATGCTAGAATTATCCCTAACTTACCACAGTGAGATAGAAACGTGTTGCGCCTATGCCTCATGAAGTGGTATATTACGCTATTTTATTCCGGATTTTATAGACAACCCAATACCGACAGAAATTCAAATTGAAGTCATAGTAAACTCGTATTGTCTTTTTTTTATCGGCAGTGTGACCATTAAAAAAAGAATTTCTTTTACTGAAATATTATATAATCACGCCCATCTTTAGGCCGTCCGCAGTCGTCAAAACGATATATGAATACTATCATGACTGTCATTTACTATTTGAGACGTTCATAAACCGCTTGTAGTCGACATTTATCTATCCCCCATTTTTTCCGCGTTAAGGAAGCGTTAAATTGCAAAGCACTCAACGGTGATTTTCACCCGGACGTGTCGCCGCTGGTCCTGGCAGCCCAGCACAACCATTTCGACATCATCAAGACCCTACTGGAGGCCGGGGCCAGGATAAAAGACCCCAGGGAGTACGTGGACCAAGCGGAGGTCCACACGCTGGAGAATTCCGTGGGGATGCTGAATCTGTACAAGGCGCTGGCCAGCCAGTCCTACATCTCCCTCACGGCGCCGGACCCGTTCAACACCACGTTCGAACTGTGCGCCAAGCTGCGCAAACTCATGCGGACCAAGTACGAATTCTGCGACCAGTTCCAGGAACTCGCGGACCAGTGCGAACAGTTCGCCGCAGATCTACTCGATCAGGTGCGGTAGTAGTAGTTGTATTAGTAGGAGTAGTAGTATAGTAGTACTAGGAGGAGGAGGAGGAGTAGGAGTAGTAGTAGTAGTAGTAGTAGTAGTAGTAGTAGTAGTAGTAGTAGTAGTAGTAGTAGTAGTAGTTGTAGTAGCAGTAGGAGGAGGAGGAGGGGGAGGAGGAGCAGTAATAGAACTACTACTACTACTACTACTAGTAGTAGTAGTAGTAGTAGTAGTAGTAGTAGTAGTAGTAGTAGTAGAAGGAGTAGTATATAGTGTATAGTTGCAGCAGCAGCAGCAGCTGTAGCAGAGTAACTTTAATAGTAGCAATTGACGTTTTTCAAACAAAAGTTTTTCAAAATAATTCAAAATTTCTTTCATGAGGTTTCAAAAATGAAGAAATTTTGTTTTCCATCCATTTACGAATGATGTGAAGGCGCCTGTAGTCCTATACTTATTGTCTTTATGTTGGCTTTTCCTTGGGCTGCTGTATACGTATTCAAAGACCTACACGTATGTTTTCAGACTCGTTCATTGAAAAATCACACCAATATTTGTAGCGAGCAGATGCTTTTCATCGCTTGATTTCGAATGATAATATTCACATCATAAGAAAGTCAAAGTTACAAAATTCCCTCGCATATAATGTCCATTTTCTTTTTTGATATACAACTAGTGTAGTACATATTCACCTCAAGTGAACAAACCTTCATACATATCTATTCTTGTTTTTTTTTTTAACTTTAGGAGTAACAACTTTAACAGCAACATTTATTGCGACATGAATATGGCTCATTAACTATGTTAACGAACCCTGATGTGCGAAGCGAGCAGGTCTATCATGTAGGTATTGCCCTGTGAGAAAAATTGATCCGATTGATCTTTTTCTTTAGCCGAATTTACTATTTTTTCCATTTTTTCATTAATGATAAAGTCGGTTCACGTCACGAGTGATTATGCACTGGCAGAAAGATTATGATAGTGATGATATTGAAAATGTATTACCCTTTTATTAAAACAAAATGAAAGATGTTTTATTGTGATGTAGGGTTCCGATATTCAAAGTTTTGTGACGCGTTAGCTTCGAGCGCAGCTGCGTTTCGGAGGCAAAATATATATAGAATCATTTATTTCCGTCTATAAGTAAGGGTTAAATCATCACACATCTATGCACTTGTCTTATATGTTGAAGGGCATTTTGTTAATGTGTAAATACAATGTCAATTGAATATACCAGTCTTTACTAACATTATTCTGTGTGGATATTCACTCTCAATACCTGTGTTATTAGCCGAAATGTGCAGTATGTAATATGCCACAACCTCACCATGTATATAATTATAAGCACATAAGCTTTCAAAAACAGAAAAGAAACATGCTTGAATTACGTTTGGCGGAGAGAAACAGCCTATTTACAGTGCAATGCATTGCTTCACTTGCGGTACGGCTAATTGCATTAAGAGTTATGACGCTTAAACACTTTCGATTACTGAAATGGGTTTCGTCAAGTGGACGCCTAACCCAGTTTTCCGGTCTATTTCTCCAGAGTTCCACTGATAAGCACTTGTAATGAAATAATGATACATACATAATAAATCATAAATGCAACTGGCTTACTGCACATTGCGGTTTATTTGTCGGACATTTTGTTCGTGCCAGCGACGATTAATATGCTGGCTGCGAGGAACAACAATTACGTAGGTTTCCCAAGCGACTGTAAACATACTACTTAAATCCAAATACATGTACACCAAAACACAAACATACCTTTTCTGGTATTGTTTTGCTTTAATTTCAATCCTCTCCATTGATGTAGTTTCCACTTGAATGTAATATATACAAAACAAAACATCCTATGCCAAGGAATACAATGATTAAAATGAGACTTAGATCTTTTATAAAACTATGACGCATTGTGGACAAGCATAAGTACAATATGTGGAGAGGAAATAACGAACAGATAATTTATGGAATGCGTTTCGGAAATTGTTGATGTTATGAGCCGAAGAGTTTGCTCCGATGTTTATAGCATCGAGTTGAGATCCCGAGGGACAATAATATCAACAATGCTCCGACTTAAAGCAGTCTATATTATTTGTTTATAATCTGAATAAAAGTGAATGAGATGTCACTTGATCAATCGCGATTGGCTAGCCAGTTCACACATCAGGCGCTGACATAGGTGTTTGCATTGCGCTCGCATCGGACAAGAGTCATATCTTGCGCTATAGAAGCCAAATGCTTACAGTACACATGTACACACGTCCGCGTACCGTGTCGTAACGCGTGCGTATAAAAAAAGAGGGCAATTTGATACCATTGGGTAGTTTGGGTACTACGTGGCAGTTTGGGTACTATGGGGATGAAGACAATTATTGTTGAATCAATTCCCCCGATTTCAACCGATCGCAATCGAGAACTCGTTAAACGTGGTATTTGAAATAACTATGCATATCGTTTTCACGAACCTCCCCTTTCCGCCCTCCCTCTCTCTTTCTTTACTTTTTTTTTAAATCTTCTGTAAAGATCTTTCGAAGCTATACCTACAAGCTGATGGGCATCTTCCAGTGCAGAACTGTACCCACCTTAAGAACCTCGATACGCTCAGTGCGTGCCTTTCAATTTGGGTGCCCTAATTGTATTTTCCTCGCTACTTTGCCTTTTGTTACACATTATGTTCCCCCATTTTTACGGCAAACATCTCCAAGACTGTTCTGACCATCGGAGAACATTACAAGTGATGCGCTGTCGCGTGATCATGTCTATCAAATCGCTATCTGGTAATTGACCATAAACCTATACACATTAAAATAGCTGCAGTACGTAGGCCCTTTAGGGAGAAACTTTAAATCAGGGTTTGGTTTTTTTCACGAATACCTAGAGTTTCTTTCGGAGTCATACAGCCGACGAGTCATACCCACGAGTCATACAGCCGACGAGGTAGACACCAAGCTAACAGTCCCACTAGCTAGACACGAGTAAAACAGACCCATAAGGAAGACATTAGGCAAACGAGGCCCATATTAAAGGTTGACACTGGACAAATAAGTCCCATGAGGTCGACACTGGGCAAACAGGTCTACGAGCTTGAAACAAGGCAAAAATGGTCCATGAGGTTGACACTACGTACACTGAGCCCCGTCATGTAATGTCGAGCAGTGCAGCTCGTGGGCGTTTTTGTTGTTGTTGTTATTGTTGTTTTGCTTAGTTTCGAGCTGATGGACCCTATTTGCTTAATTTATAGCTCGTGGGCCTATTTTAGTTGATGTTGAGCTCGTGGGCCTTGTTCACTTAGGCCCGAATTCACGAAGGTGGTACAAATGAAACCATGGTTTAAACCATGGTTTCATTTGTATACCACCTTCGTGAATTCGGGCCTTAGTGTCTAGCCCGTGGAATGTATGACTAGTGAGCTGTTTACTCGTGTCTGATTGACACTGAGTCCAGAGAATATGTTTTGGTTCTGTTGATAGACTGTGACCATGATACGATGTCACTTTGATTTGATCCATTACTGCCCAGGTACGTGACTCGTGCGAGCAGGCGTACATCCTCAACCACGACTCGTACGGCTGGAGTAACCCGACCTCAAACCTTGCCGAGGAGCAGCCTAATAGGGTCAAAGCAGCAATACACTTCGAACAAAGAAAAGTAAGGGAAACTTGTATCATTTCTATTTGGACAAACAGATGTAATTCTTTCCACCCACACACAAATCATGCTTAGTGTGGGAACTGCATTTTTTACCTCTTGATATTACATTCAACAGATTGAAAGCATGTACCTTTGTACAGATATGCGTGGTGTATTGGCAGAATGCCGTAATATCGGCACATGGAATAAAGAGGTGTTTGTTTGTCATTGGCCAAAACAATTTACGTGAACACTAGCATTCTCCGGGAAGGATTACTTGCAATGTACCAGTGTGGCACAAGATGGCATTGTAATGCTTGTATAAAGCCACATCAATCAGCATAAAGCCCCTGCCTACACACATTCTGCAACCATGCAGCACTATATCTATTCACGACACTACAATCATATGCGAAAATCGTCTTTGTATCGCTTTCTGTATTTATCTTTTCTTTTCTGCGGAATTTCTGGTGTTTTGTTTTCATTGTTTGTTTGTTTGTTTTTGTTTTGTAGTTCGTCGCACATCCACACTGTCAGCAGCGACTGATCGAGCGCTGGTATGCCGGCCTGCCGGGCTGGCGCGACATGAACTCGTTCAAATCCGGCTTCCTCGTATTCCTCATGGCCGTCGGTTTCCCCATCCTGTCCATCTCCTACATCATCTACCCGCGGGGGCGGCTGCGGGAGTTCCTCTCCGTGCCCTACGTCAAGTTCGTCTGCCACACTTCCTCCATGATCTGGTTCCTCCTCCTCCTGCTCTACCAAACCATGGCGGAGAACAGGGTCCAGGCGCCGCCGGAAAATGAGACCACCACGCCCCCATCGGTGAGCAGGCGGTCGCTGAACTCAGAACCGATAAATCCCACGATGATGCTCATAGTAGCGTGGGTGTCAGGTGAGGTGGCTCTGAAAGTCCTTTTTTGTCTGTGTCGTGCTCTCCTCCGCCTTATTTTGTTGAATTATGACGCATATCTAAGTTGATAATATAAATGTTGTGTTTGTGTGTGTGTGTGTGTGTCTGTGTGTGTGTGTGTATGTGTTGAGGGAGAGAGAGGTTTGTGTGTATATAACCATCATATGTACAAGTGCAGAGATGCTTAGTTGCGGGCGCAAGCGCATGCGTTGTCTCGTGAATATACAGGCTCATTCCTTCTTCTAATAGCCAACATCATCATTAAATTGTTCGTTCTCGTCTACATGATACACAACAGTGGAAGCGACATTTGGGTTTGTTTGCATTCATATAATATTATGTGTGCGTGCCTGTGCTTGTGGTGAATCTGATGACGCTTGTGGGGTTTTTTTTTTTTAAATGGACGCTGTGTTACGTCGGTGTCTTACCAATTAAGCTGAACAAAACGACACCTTTTTGAGACACTTTCTGTTCATACCGTATAAATGCAAATATTCAAAAGGATGAACGTTGCACCACTAACCCTTGGTTTGACGAAATGGACGTCTGCGGTGATGTTTCATTTTCGCAAACGGCAAGAATGAGAAATCACGAAGTATGACTAAGCATCGTGTATAGTGAGCTGACCCAAATTCGGTCCGCTTAGGTCAATCAAAAAAGAGTCCAGAGTGATAAGCTAAAAGACCGATCACCTGAGCGCGCCATTTCCTGTCTCCGTTAAATCAGCAAATCGGCAGCCGGCGAAATATTAGAAAGTAATAGTCCAATGAATTCTTGTGTGAATGGCACTGGTTTCCCCGGGAGTTCGTTGATACTCTCCGAAGGGGGAGAAAGAAAGACAAAGAGTCTGTGCGTGAGTGGGTATGTTTGTGTGTTTGTTTTGTGTGTGTGTGTGTGTGTGTGTGTGTGTGTGTGTGTGTGTGTATGTGTGTGTGAGAGAGAGAGATGAAGAAATTAAGAGTCAGAGAGAGAGAGAGGGAGAGGGGCAGTGGGAGAAATAATAGTAAGGGAGAGAGGGAGAGAGGCGTGAGGGGGAGGAGGGAATTAAAGGTCAGATGAAAGGAAAGGGGGAAAAACTGAAATTAATTCTGTCCACATAGATTCCCGGAGCCAGTACGATGGAGTATTTTCCAAATCACTCCACCTGTTTGGCGAACCCATAGAGATACAGCACACAGCCCCGTCAAGCCGAGTAGTAATTGATCACTCTCCACGGCGCGTGCTGGGGCTGGGAGAGGAGTTTGAGGGGAGGAGGGGGTATAAGTCTACGAGCTATGGGTGATGACACTCGTGTTACAGCTAAATTGGCTGAAATGGGGATATTTTCTTCCCGTCTGGACCAAGCAATGGCTGAACACCTTCTTATGCCCGCTTTCTTGGGCAATACGCACACACACACCCGATATGAACCATCACAAATGCTACTTTAAGACCCCCTTCTCAATTCCAAACACTAGAGATCATACACGCTACCTTGGTCATGATGGTACGCTACGGCACACCCATAAGTTTCTGGCGCCAGTTTACTATCATCATATTACTTTTCTCATGGGGATTTTGTGTTTTGTTATACCGACGAAACAAAATGAAATCAGAGTTAAGTGTTAGTGTTTATTGTAGTCTTTTTATCTCTTTTGCTTCTTCTGCTTTTGATAATTTGTAAGTGCCTTTTTTTTCTTGGTATGGTGATTACCACTCTACAAAGGCACTGCATCGCATCATTTGCAGTGGTGTGAAACCATTCATTGACACTACGGAGACGTAAGCGTTCAATGCATACAATAAAGCCTGTAATAATTTGGCAACGTTGGTCGTAGATAGGTCTAAGGGCTCTTAGATAGAAGATGTGGGATTCGAGTCTCCCGCAGTGTTCAGATGCTTGGATAGATCAACTTGATCCCACGTTTGAATGTCCCTCTTTGTTCCTATTTCAAAATACAAATTATCCATCGTTGTCAAATCACATAGGAACATGTTCAAAGAGTAATGAAAAATATAAAATTTACAAATTTGTTGGACTTAAAAGATTTGAACAATATTTAGTTAAGTAATGAATCTATCGATCTTCAAATGAATATCAGATTGCTCATATACAGAAAAGCAACCTTGCTTTGATTTCTTTTTCTCCTTCTTTTATTTTATTTCATTTTTTTTTTGGGGGGGGGGAGGGGTTTATTTTCTGGGACTTATTGCGAAATCGTGTGGTGACAGCCTGCCACTTTATGCACTGGAATAAATTCAGATGTATGTTCTTTGAAGGTAATATGTAAATGAAATTAAACCATAGGTGAGAATGATAAAAAATGGGTGTGTGTATGTGTGTGGGTGTGTGCGAGTGTTATCAAGCCTTGATAACGTTGTGTGAAAGGGGTATAAAAAGTATCCAAATGTCGTATAATGTCATACGCCCTATACCGCCATTTTGCTGAAGCTGTCACGCATTTTGTGTGTTTTCCCTTTGCCCCGCGATGGTGTGTTTAATGTGAGGGGCTTCGCTCGGTTAGGAGCCATGACCACGCAGTAATTATGAATGCAAACAAGGTAACGATAGTGATGATAGTGCACTCTATTGAGACACTTCTCTCTCTCTCTCTCTCTCTCTCTTTCTTTCTTTTTTTTTTTGATGGTGGAAGGGGAGGGGGTTGTGTCGATGAAGGGGGTAAACTTATCAGTGTATATCTTTTACTGCTCCTTTGCATTCGCAATATCATAGTAAGTCATGACTCGATTATTTCAATTAAGATGAGACATTTTCCCGAAACATTTACTGCAAGAAGGTGATTTGTGTGCGCATGTGTGTAGGTGTAGGTGTGTGTGCGTGTGTGTTTGTATGTGGGTGTGTACGAGTGTATTTAGTTGTCGTGCAAAAAGGTGTGCGCGCTCATTCATGTTCATATGAAATGCAACCAAACAATCAATCATAAGACTAAAGGAATGAAATGGACCGAACGTCTTTCATAATTAATACATACTTCAGTCTAAAACCTTCTTTTAACACGAATTTTCTTCTGTTTGTTGTTAATCAACCTTTGTTGAAGGTGTTTCGATAGCTCAAGACGCGGTTTACTACCTGAATGAAGATGCATGTACTGTAAGTCTCCGCTCACACCTTAGCCCCTGCTCTTATTCATCGCAAATTATTCATTAATTTGATAACGCAATGAGCGCGCGAGAGAGATAGAGCGGGAACAGAACATTTTTAACGCGCGTGTTTCTCGCGCAGGCGTCGTGCGTTTCGACCATAGAGTTATGTGTTCTAAGTGTATTATCTCCACGGTACCGACAGAGATCGTGAGTCTGCCAAACGATCAGGCCACGGGATGCTAGCAGCAATCAATCAGTCCCAACGTCTCTAGCCGAAAGCCCTTTCCGTGACTTGTCAACGTGGGGACACGAGCCTTCGTGCCTCTGCGCGGAACTCTGTTGAACTAAGACGCGCATGTTTACCCGGTGGTTGTATGATAGATTTGTCTTGAATTGTTGCTGATGTTAGGGTTTTTTTCTCTTCCTTTTCTGCGCCTTTTTCCCGTCTGGCACTCTGGTAGCCAACTGGTCCCCATATCATAGGGAAGGTGACAGGGTAAAGGATGTCCTCAACATAGAAATGCCTAGCAACAGACAGACAAAACCATAGGCAGATAAAGTGCGAACGCAAAGATTGAAGTGCACCTTTAATCGCGTACGTGCAGTAGTTGAAAGACACCATCATAGATGAATTAGCGAGGCAATGTTTAACGAATCTATTGAATGCATTCATTAGTCAACCTGACTGGAGGGAAAACCAAACAGAGAAATTATTGTTCATAACGATGCCCGCTTAAAACTAAACGAATGCAATGAAGCCGGAGCGCACGTCAAGCGTATTAAATCGAGGATGAAGAAAAGTGCGCCCCAAGCGTTGAATAATGAATGGAAAGAGATTTGGTGTTTGCTTCTAGAGTGTGTGAACTCTACACCTAGGTTGAGTCACTACAAATTAATGACTTCGACTGTACTATCATATTCGT
This sequence comes from Diadema antillarum, assembly GCF_040938485.1. Taxonomy (NCBI): domain Eukaryota; kingdom Metazoa; phylum Echinodermata; class Echinoidea; order Diadematoida; family Diadematidae; genus Diadema; species Diadema antillarum. The sequence goes on from NW_027271797.1 coordinate 523,737, forward strand.
GCAAAATCCGGTTACATTTATTTATTCATTCATTCATTCATTCATTCAAACATTACTGTTTCACGGTTTCGGTAAATATGATTATAGTCAGTCTAAGTGGTTTGCGGAATGGTGATCAGAGTATCGCAACTTCGTAACCCGAGTTTTCATTAAAAAGCAATGGTGTGCTTATGAAAAGGTCTGGTTTTCTTGACTTTCGTAATAATCAAATCGACCGCAATAATGCCACATTGTATGAACCCCCCGTAAGTTTGATGTCTGATGTTTCTCTTTAAATTGCATAATTTAATTCAAATATGACATCGTAAGAAAGCCTGATTCATTTTCTTTACTATGACAAAACACTTGCATTCCTGGAATGCATATAGCACAACGACTGAGTATGAGGAAAAGTCAAAAATAATATGAAATGTTGCAAAATTGAACAACCGTGTTACGTCAAACAGTATAGTCCCCATTTCCAAGACTCTGAATAATGTCATCACCCATTTGAGATCGTATTTCTCAGGACTTATTCTTGACGTATACACTAATCAATGGAAGTTGAGAAAACGAAACAACAGACAGACGTAAGAAAGAGAAAGAGAAAGAAAGAAAGAAAGAAAGAAAGAGAGGAGAGGATAAAGGAAGGTGAATGTGCGTGTAAGTGTTTATGCGTGTCATAGCTGAATAGATTTCAAATGACCTTTCATTGTTCATGTCGTGATCAAATGCACGGTTACATTGGGGATAGTACTAAAATTAACAACGCGTTAGCGTTATAATATAAGAATATAATGCTATGCAATTTATGTTCGCCAAAGTAACATTTTGTATACGAATCAGAAAATGTCCGCGATAACGAAACAGACAGTCCCGCAGATATTGAAGAAAATTCGCGGATACATTTGCAACATGTGGTTAATGTTCTTTTTTTTTTGGCAGAATCGTTAACAAAGAGAATTTATTTCCTGAGGATGTTGCGATCATGAATATATTGGATAAAATCAAAAATATATTCAGAGGGGACAGCACTAGCAAGTAAAGAAGCAGGTTATGTTATATTTTGGAAATACTCTTTGATTGATTTAAAATGTTCTACCTTTTTCATGTTTGCAGGTCAGACGTGGCAAAAGTGCAAGGAGCTTTGGTACAACGGCTCCCGCTTCTTCACAAATCTTTGGAACTATTTCGATTTTTTCATGCTCTCGCTCTATTGGAGCTTTATCGCACTCAGGGTGATGGTCTTTATACAGGTAAGAAAAATTAACGCCTGGTAGAAATGTCAAGTATCATGTTTGAGAGGTAATAAACTTGCCCAATCACACGTACACACAAACAAACAAACACACGAACAAGCACAATTGCGGAAGTTCAGACTAACTGAATGGTATCGCTTAAAAGGGACGTGCTTCTTTTCCAACGTATAGTAATGTCTTCGTCACAACTTACTGCACAATATTTCTTTTGACGTTCTTCCCTATTCGTGTTTCTTAACGCTTTATTTACTAGGCCATTTCATAATGGGAGGGATGAGAAACACACATCAAACCTATCCAACTAGATTTGGAGGGAAAGAAGGATATTTTCATTAATTTCTTCCACATAACATAAATAAAGATGAAATGTAAGTTGTAAACCAACAAATTAAATACGTGTATACTGGGTTTGAAGCCAAACATGGTTTCCTGTGCTATGCTCGGTTCGGTCGTTTGCTTGCTTGTTTTGTTTTTGTTTTTGTTTTTTTGTGTGTATAAAGGCATGTTGACTCGTGCGCCTGCTGGTTTAAATCTGGCGGTAAAATCTATAATGGGAGGACGGTAGTGGGAGTATCATCCCTTTTTATTTTGTCTTGTATCATCATCTTTGTGTGTGTGTCTGTGCGTCGTGGCTCACGGCAGCAGCCGCATTTCGAACGAGGAGCAGACATCTTGCCCACTATCTGACTATTAAAACACCCACCCTCATCCGCGGGGAGGTAATACCTCTGTTGTTAATCAACCAGAGTTTGCCCACGGTGTCGCATCGCCTCGTCGTGCGAGCTTTAAAGGCAGAGAATGGTGTGTGAGAGAGAAAAGGGGGAAATTCAAATATTTGGGAGACCTGGCGGTTATTTTCGATCTGACACAACGTGGTGGCAAAGAGCGCAATCTAATTCCAGTAATTCTGTTTGGATACCAATGGCTCGTCAACTCCCACAAGCGATCTGACTGGCAACAATGAAATTAAGAGGAAAAAATAAAAGCAAGTGGCGGCTCTGTTTGATATCTTGGTTATTTTTTTTTTCTTCACCTATACGCTGCCTGGTGATTTGCGTAACCTCCTTTTTCATTCTTAATCTTTACTCCTCTGTGAGTTGGTGATACAATCAATGTAAATAGTCGTATTCCGTATACACACGTGGCGCAGAGGGCACATTCAGGCACACTGACACACACGCACACATACACATACTCTGTCTCAACGTACCATCACACACAGGAACACACAAACACACTCCTACGTACAAGTACTCACAGATAAGTATAATATACAATACGATTAGCACAATAGTCACAATAGAGAGCGCATAACGTTTCTAGCTAACTAGCTACATACATAGATTAATCGTCTTTAAGCGATAAAGTTGTTGAAAGGATGGTATAGATTTGGTTGAGATGGGGCTTCTGGTTTATAATTTTTCTGTGAGATAATGAGAAATATCCCATGAAATATGAAAGAGCAAGTAATTCTAAGAAGAATTCAAAGTTTATTTGATGAAAATCGGTTCTGAAATGGCTTTGAACAACAAAGAGGTTGTAATCAAAAGTTTGACCCACCTATAATTCGTAAACTATCACCTTTTTTCACTTTGTTTTTGGATATCTCAACCATTTCAAATACTACTTTTGAATTCCTCTTGGGATTTTATGCCCTTTAACATTTTTACTTTTCTTAACTGATATCTAACAATCTCGCAAAAAGTTACATCTGAATCCCGCATCTCAATCAAAACTATATCATCCCTTTAAATTAAGAGCGGAAGTATATTCTAGGTTTAGCATTTGAACATGGAAGCAGACACACTTTGCAATAAAGTTTAAGCATAAAGTTTAGGACATCAGACTTTAAAAAAAAACGATAATAAATGAACCTCAACAACGAAAAAGAGGGAAAGTTTGCTAAGTTATCGTGTTGGCATGTCAGGCTGAGAGCAAGTGTAGACACTTGTGATGAGAGTTAGCGCGCCTCCGGTAGATGATGATGCAAATTTGTCCAACCACTTGAAACGACGCGGGGAGAAGCCGCGGACAAAAATGCTCGGAAACTTTTGCCAACAACACCAGTGGCAAATTATTGCCTATTCTGTCTAGTGACAAGCCCAGTCATTTTTCATTTTATATTTTGTCTCTTTTAACCCCCCCCCCCCCCATTTGAGACGTGAAAAGTTGGTAACTAGGGATGGTGAGCCTCTTGTGGGAGATTCACACAGAACCAGACAGTGTAAAGTAAACACTCATCCTGGAGCCACTGACTACGGCTGGCGAATGGGTGCTTCGTCAGTTAAAGCCCACCTAACTCGTCACTCTCTATCGGACGATTTGTTTTATGTCGGGCTGGGTTTTCTTCGGCGTAGAGGAAGAAATATACTAATTAAGCACAGAGGACTTAACGAGCGTTCAAACCTTCTATGAACCAAAGCTATATCCTTCTCCACTGACGATCCTGTCTCTCAAGATATAAATCGAAAAAAAAAATGACACCCACCTCTTTGATGCCTCTTAGCAATGAGCCACGTAAAATGCTGGCAGATTGTCATTGGCATTCATTCGAGCTTTTGTCACTGCGATACTGAATAGTGACCCCGTCACATCCACGCCGCCAGAGTCGATAAATTACTGATATTTAGTTTGGATGATTGTGTGTGTATACATACAGCTGGTTGCTTTTTCGTGTCATTGTCTGTTTTTTCCTATTTTCACCGTATTTTTTCCCACGATAATCTTAGCTTTGAAGAGAATCTTAAGCATCACAGCCATCAAAGTAAAAAGAAGAAGAAGAAGAAGATGAAGGGAAAAAAAAGGTGACACTTTATATCATTCATGAACCTGGTCATGGATTAGGGAATTGTGAAGCTTTTTTAAGGTGTATTAGAAATTCATGGCACGTCTAGTATTCTGATTGCTTGATTTTCCTTTTTTTCTATAAAAAATCAATTTGAATATCCAGTCGTAGTGCCATTCTCTTTAATGGTGTATTTACGCAACCACTATACCCTTAAATACCTAAACCCCTGCTATGGTTTCATCCAGTTTTAACAGATGTTGAGCTACTGAACGAACGTTCATTCGTATCGTATAGGCTTCGACAGTGTTCGAGGGGAAATGCTGGTCCCCAACCATCATCGGATAAACTGGTTACCTCTTTTGTGATGTCACAATCCATGCCACAATATTATGATTTGCGTCGTCGTACTGTAACATAATCGTTATGCTCTTTTTCCGTACGCTACGTGTCCGTAATCATTGATCTCTGAATCCAGGCAAGCAATAACCTCAGCTTAGCCGAGCGGGCGCAAGGCTACGTGAACGACACGCAAACGCCGACGCCGATCATTATTAGTTCGTCGGATGGGAGCACGAATCAGGTGGTCACTCAGACGCTGGACGGCATCCAGGACAACCTGCAGGACATTCAGAACAGACTGCAGCTCTTGTTCGAGAGCCACAGCGATCTCAAGGAAGTGTGTGATCCGACAAAGGTATACTACAACACTTATTTCCATATCAAAACAGAACATTTACAACAATCAAAACTCAATTGCCTTGGTACAATTTATACATTTTGAATGAAGGGATCATAGAAAGCACACAAGAGGCTTGTTGTAAATGACCCCCTACCAACAATTATTACATTTCAACTGAAATTTCAACTTGAAACAGTATACACGTGTTAAATGATTCAATTGAAGTCACAACAAATTAATATAGATACAAAGTAAACTGTTGTAAGCATAGATATGCATAAAAACATCGCTAATATAGTAAATATTACCAAGGAAAGCAGCCAGAAAGGAAGGGTAATCACCGATCCTTACAACTAGGTCATCCTATTAAATTGACAAGATTTACATGGTTGTGTTTCTGAGACGGTGTTTCCAATTTTGGAAACCAGTTATCACAACAGTAACACCGAAATCAAACACAACAAATACAAGCAACATGAATGCAGGCAGGAACTTGAAAGTTCATTCACGTTTTTTCGCAAATCATTCAATTTTATCTACAGCACTGACATGTAAAGTACCGGATGATATAGTGCAACGGCACTAGTTTCAGTTTGCACTTTACGAAATGTTGGTAAAAAAAGACTAGAGTGAGATGATGGACATTGATAAATGCAAAAAGTATGAATCACTGTTTTGCGAGATAATTGAAAATACGGAAATTTATCTTGCCTCAATAAAAAAAAAACATATAGATCACTCTATTGAGAGATATTTTGAAAATATTGAAAATTCATCTTGCATCATTAATTTCATTGAATGGAACGTATTCACCAAGATGTTAGCCAAAATCAATAGTTTAACATATTAACGCAGTCTGTTTATGAAAGTGTTTTAGATGAAATTCCCAAATGAAGCTAAAAGAAGAATTTATGTCACGAATCAACGCCCTCTTCCGATGATAACCTATCCACAGACGCAGGAGGACAGGGGTATCAGCAAAAGGGGAGATGCGATAGCAACGTGCAATTTCGAAGACTTCGAGAGAAGCGAATGGAAGGCGTACAACCCTATTCTCATAGCAGAGGCTTTGTTCGCCATCGCAAAGGTCAGGCAGGGTTCACTACTACCACGTGACTCCTATTATTCAGTTTGATTGGGTATCAAATTAAAGTGGGGAACAAATAAGTTCACACCCTCATGCGCTCTCCTTTATTCTACATAATTCTAATGTTCAACGAGACATTTTATTGACAGATGTCTCTTTTCTAAGACATGTCAGATACGAAATGCACCAAAATGATGTGTTCTGTTCATTACTTGTTGATTGTTCTTTTGGCTAGGATAAGTTTGTGTGAAAGAAAAGTGTCTGTACAGAACTTATCGTGTTAACGGTCCCCGTAGTACCTTACCCCCACCACCACCAGCACCACCACTAAAACAGAGTTTAAGTTTTATGGAAGAGGACAATTGTATTTTGCGAAGAATAAGAACAATAATAAGCTACATTAGCAACTTTATTTATTTACTTACTTGTTGCTGTTTTATTTTGTTTAAGAGCAAATAAGTCTTCACAGAGCCCACGGGCCTGTTTTACAAACACAAAGAGAGCCCTTTGTTTATTCGTACAAAAAAAAAAGGAGTGTATTGGATTGATTACTCTCTGACAGGTTACTTTAAAACAAAAGTACGGAAAAGGAAGACAAGAAGAGACGCAAGCCTCACTCATTGTCCATTAATTTTTGTCTTCATGTTTGTTTGTTGTTTTTTTTCGTAGGTACTTAGTTTTCTAAGGCCCATTTGCATCACCGTGGTCAACCGCCACGTCGGGCCCATGCAGATCTCTCTGGGCGGCATGATCATGGACATCGGCAAGTTCCTGCTCATCTTCTGCTTCGTGTGGTTCGCCTTCTCGCTCGGTATGAACCAGCTCTACTGGTACTACTCGCATTTCATCTGCTCACAGCCGTTCGAAACGTGAGTCGCTATCGCCGAGGTCGTCGAGATCGTCACTGCGATCGCTGTCGTTGCCATTGTGGATTATGAGTCCCTATCTTTACTTTGTTTTCTTATTGGTATTGTTGTTGTATGATAGTCTCGATTTTACCATTGGCCGCGACGATTTAGTTATTGTTTAAAGCCTCATGTCAAGTGAAACACTAATGCGACAATTGCCCTTTTCGAGAGTTTAAAGTTAATCAAGTTCAGATAAGTTCAATTAAATTTAATTCAATTTCCAGTGTAATAATGTTCAGATTGTCAAAACACAAATGAAGTGACAAAGAAAAGTACATTGTTACGTATCAGACTTGGCGATCTTACGGCTGTGAATTGTTCGGAACAGGGCAAAGCATGTACCAATTCCAATGTCGTTTGGTTAGCCAGTATGTTTGCCTTTGAAGACAAGCATGACCTCCTCCATAATTGTATATGAATGATCAGTTTGACATGTCAAAAGAACTAAGTATTTTCAATTCAGATGGGTGAGGGTACTTTTAAGTACATTAGAGAACCAGCTCTTATCCCCTACCCCAGCACACCGAAAAGAGTGTCATGCGAAGAGTTCGTCTATCACATTTGAGCTGACAGTGATTCTAAACTAGCCAATCACGGTGCAGACATTGTCTTCCTCTTTACGTCTTTGTTTTCGTTTGTTGTTATTGTTCATCAAAGACTCTTTATATTTTTATCTTACCCGCTTCATAGTCACGTAGTGCGCGTCGTGTCACTTCCTCCAAAACATGAATATTTGATGCAGTGTCCACTCGGGGAGGAAAGAGTGACGTCAGCACGCCCTCTTTCTTTCTTTGACACCATCCACATGCTGACGTCATAGACGAAGCGCGCATGTTTGATAAGCCGCCAGACACCGTTTCCCTTTCCCATCTGATGTTTATTACTACCTTTCATCTCTCTCCTCCTCCTCCTCCTCCTCCTCCAATATGCGACCCAGGCTCGGGGAAACCATGGCGACGCTATTTTGGGCTCTGTTCGGACTCCCCGACATGAACATCGTCAACCTCTCGCGAGCGAATATCGATCACACGTTCACGCAGACGGTGGGAAACTTCCTCTACGCAACGTATCACGTGGTCTCTATCGTCGTGCTGCTGAACGTGCTTATCGCTATGATGAGCAATACGTACACGCGTGTAGAGGTAGGCCGCTGTGTGATCGATCTCGATGGGACTGTTACTAAATAGTAACATCCCATTTCATGCCCAAGTTAGCTTTAACCCTTTTTGTGCCAGGGACTTTGGGCAGTGTGTCCAGCGCTATGGGGTTTCCTGTGTCAGTCTGCACCCAAAGCACACGAAGGGTTAATCAGTATAATGGAATGAGGCAGGCAAGTGTCATTGAAATCGGAAACATTGGAAAATAAAAAAGTTGTAAAGTTTCAAACGTAAATCTCCAGACATTGATATTTGTTCCAATCGCATATACAAACTAGATTAAACAGCGAAAAGAGAAACAAAAAGAAGAAAAAGACGAAAAAGAAAAAGAAGAAATAAAAGAAAAGAAGAAGAAGAAGAAGAAGAAGAAGACAATTCGGTAAATTAAATGATAAAGGATGCTGCAACGAGACATATTTCTATATGATGCTTTCATTACGCTTCGATTCATTCATAATGGCTCTCTCCTATATTCGACTTTCCCTCCCTATAGATGGACGCAGACATCGAATGGAAGTTCTCACGGTCCAAACTGTGGATGAGCTACTTCGACGATCTCGGCACAGTGCCCCCGCCCTTCAATATCATCCCTACTCCAAAGGCCTTCTTCTACTTCTTCCGCTGGCTCATCTGTGACGTGTGTTGCAGGGGCGAGATGGCAAAACAATATAAGGTGACGGCAATACTTAGGGGAAACGAACCCCCTTTTTTTCTCAGTTTAAAGGGACTGTACAGTACTGGTTGAGGTGGGGATTGATGTTTTGAACATTCCTAAGTGAAATAATGAGAAACCTCGTATGAAATATGAAAGAGCATGTAATATTAAGAAGGATTCAACGTTTATTTGATGAAAATTGGTTTTCAGATGGCTTAGATATAAAAAAAAAAAGTGAAATGATAAAAGGCGACAGACAACGCTTTTATTAGGATCTCTTTGTTTCACCTTGTTTTTGGATATCTCAGTCATTTCAAAACCGATTTTCATCAAATAAACTTCTGATACCCCTTAGAATTGCATGTTCTTTGACATCTCATAGAGTGGTTTCTGAATATCTCGCAAAACGTTAAAAGCTAAATCCTCACCTTGACCAGAACTGTACACATTCTTTAAAAGGAATTGTCAGGACGAAGGGACAAAGAAGATGCTGGCTCAAAGTAGAGGAAAAAAGAGATAGAAAAAGAATAATTGCGAGGGTGACTGTTTGTCACCACTGCAAAGTATGCATTGTTTATATCTTTACATACGCATTCGTTCATATATTTTGCATTAAACTTTATGATTTGTGTTTCTTACAAATTGTTAACAGCATGATTTGTCAAATGTATGATTTGTATTTTTGGATTATATTTTGCTGGATGGAAATGAAGCACAGTTGATTTGAATTGAATCAAATTGGAATTATTAGCAGAAGGAGAAGATAAAAAGAGGAAAAAACAAAGAAGGAAAAGAAGGGGAATTCGTAGGAGTAGAAGAAGTAAAAGAAGAAGTAAAAGAAGAAGAAATAGAAGAAGTAAAATAAGAAGAAACAGGAGAAGAGCAAGATGAGATTCCGAAGAAGTGAAAAGGGTAGACGACCAGAAAGATGAAGAAAGAGGAAGAGTCAAAGGTCGATATAGGATTGATTCCAAACTTTTTTATTTTTTTTAATACTTTTTCATACCTCGGACAGTACAAGGATAGAATACACTTTTTGAAGTCCAGTTCATTCCAACTACTCTATTCTCTGCCATATCGAGCCTCATTATCAAGTGCTATTAAATGCAAACCGCAAAGCCCAATAAAGTGAGACACATTCTAGCGTAGCAATGTAAACGAATGATAATGGTAATGATGATTGAAGCGCAGATTCATTTTTGTGGCAATCAAAAAACTGTTTAAAAAAATTATATTTCTAGTGATCTGTAGGAAGTCGCCAGGGATGGTATACTACATTCCGTTAGATCCGCCAGTAACGGTCTAGTCCTCCAAGTGTACTGTATAATGTCTGACTCAAACAAGCCAACGTCCCAACGGGTGGAAGATCGGCGCCGACACTGAGCCGTTAGGTGTCAACACGTAAATGGGAGCACCTGGTCCTCAAAACGAACGATCTAAATATAATGTATGCACGCAATAGACAGTCGCCGACAACGACCCCCCCCCCCCCCCAAAAAAAAAAAAGAAAAAAAAAGAAAAAAAAGAAGAACAAAGGATTAAAAAAAAAAGCAATGAAGGCGCTCATCGATAAGACCGTAAAGAAATAGGTAAACGCATTCCAATAGAGAAAGAGAAAAAATACCGAGAAAAAAAGAAGGAAGGTTGGGAGGAAGGAGACATCAAAACAGCGATATCCAATGATTGATAGATAGAAAGATTGATGATAGAGGTTACAGTTAGAGGCACAATGTGAAAATACCACCTCATCCGACGGCGAATGCGCGTGCTGGGCCTCACTTTCCAATGGGATGGCCTGCAACTCAAACATCTTCATTAGATAAGAGTCATATACATTGTGCGCGTTCCATGGAAGTGAACTTCTCCTTCACCTTTGTTCAAAGTCAATGGTGAATTGAGACACTCATCTCTCTCTCTCTCTTTTGATTGATTGATTGAGTGTGTGTGTGTGTGTGTGTGTGTGTGTGTGTGTATGTGTGTGTGTATGTGTGTGTGTGTGATTGTATGTACTTTTTAATGCAGCAGTTATTTTTTTAATGTGTTTCTACTTATCTTTTTTCCCCACATACTGCAGGAACGGCTCAAAAGTTTGGTCGATGAAAGACAATTACGTTTCAAAGTGAGTTTCGATAGAAGTCAACTACGCTCTCCTACATACTTAGCACATAATTATCTCAGGGACCCATGAGATTCTTATTTTTTCTTTTGGGATAATCTGTCTGATTATTTTTCATCTTTTGCAATGCGTACTTCCATATCCTGATGTGATTATATATACATATTTATGTCATCATTATTATCTATCAAGATTTTGTACTCTTTCAGATTACTTTCTTATTTTTATAATTGTTTTGATCATGCACTTTAGGGCCAGAACGCTTTATCTGTTTTCACCTTTCAGGGCTTCACTTTCCCGTATTAATTCCTTCTCTCTTTCATTTTTTTCCTATCTACCTATCCGCCAATCGAACTGCGTATTTGTATCTTTCTTTCTTTCGATACATCATCTTGTTTATTTCTCTGTCTATTTGTGGGCGTATAGGAAGTATCAGACCATCTGGTGAGGAGGTACCACTTTGAAAAGCGCCACCAAGAGGAGGACGACGACCAGGCGAATATTCTCAACGAGCTGAAGCAAGATATATCGGGCTTCAAGTTCGAGATGTTCGAGGCTTTGGGCGAGATGGACAAGAAGATTCGGCAGGTCGAGGCCAAAGTACACGATAAAGACCTCGATGACGACGAGGCGTTAGGCACCGGCATGTTCCAGGTAAGTGTCGAGTTGTTGAGGGCGACCATTTCAGGCCGAGCTTTGCTTTTATGTTTGTAAAGGCAATGCCTGTTTGTATGTTTGTTTCAAACAGAATGCTGGTGTGAAATATTAGTACATTTGCTCATATTCATTAAAGTTTTAACTCGGGGGAGCTAATATCGAGGAATTCAGTTCACTTATTCCTATGATAATACGTCTTCTTTCAGTGCTTGGAGTGTTGTTGCAAATCCTTGTTGCTACATAGGTAGTCTAGACAAAACGTCAACTTACTCCCAAATTATGAAAATATAACACGAAAAAGATCTATCGTCAATTACGTACAGCATGCTTGCCATTAAAATGTGCGTGAAGTCGAGGGATTCGTTCAAGAATTTTGGACTAGATGATTATTGCTCATCTTGTTGGGTCATTTTTTACTACCACTGTCTTCTGTTCGTTTCAAACGCAAAGTGATCAGTATTTTTTTTCATGTCTTTTGTAAAATGTATCGACAACAATTTTTTATCTAATGATTGATCTTGATACCGTTGTTTACTGCTAAGTGTTTTTATTGACTCAGTTATTGTCAGTCATTATAGTCAGCTTTATCTTAAGTGTGATTTTTATTGTCATCATTGCTACCACCGTCATGATTGTTGTTATCATGTTGTGGGTTGTCTCCTCCCCTCCCCCCCCCCTCCCCCGTTTCTCGACCTTTCCGATCAAAAGGCGCTCCGTGATGCGATGAAGGAACCGGAGCGTCGTGACAGCATGATGTCGCTTTCGTCGGGTTGCTCCGAGGCCATGGTCGACATGGCGGCGGCCAAGACGGAAAAGAAGCCGAAGTGGCTGGACGAGGGCGACGTCGAGCTCCAGCCGCTGGTCCCGCCCGTCACCAACACGACGCGGGCGGAGCCGCCCCCGTCGTCGCCGCCCAACGGCATCCACGCCAACCAGCTCCGATTCATCGACGAGGACGATACACTAGGCACCCACCGGAACACTGAAGTATAGTCTTAGCTTAGGCTATTTGTGCTTCTTCCGGATCTGTGCTATGAAAAAAAAATGATAAAAGCTACACTCGCTTCCTCTTTCGTAGTTGCTCCGTGGTTCGCACGTCATCGTTTTCACGCTAATACAGGAGAACAATATCTTGACTTTTTTTATGTACGTATGTAGTAGCACGGCTGCTATCTGTGACAAGAGAAAGAGTTTAGTGAACGTTTTATATTGAACTCATGCCTGATTCGTGCTTTTCATCTTCTCATCTGATGTATAGAGGCAACCATGCATATTTTGTCGTGTTGTACATGTATGTCTTCTTTTTTTTCGTGCGTAGTACTATTATCAGTAGAGGAGCCACATGAACCTGTTGTTACGTCACAATCGAGTTACTGAGATGCCATTTTACGTAGGACTGTCGTTTGTTTATCATGAATGAAACACACAGTGAGTTCCGGAATGACGCATTAGTCTTGTTCAATGCTTTTGCTTTATTCTCTGTCCTGTGAAGCTTACTATAGCAACGCCAGATTTCATATCTTAAACAACTCAATAATCTTTTTTTTTTTTGTCCTGTCTAATCTCAAAGGATTGAACGTGTCGAGGAATTTCATCACAAGGTAATGTGTCAAGTTTTTGATCTCTGTCCGAGGATATAACCTTGAAAACATCCTGTGCAGCAATTCTTTCTTCATAGCTTTGCCGTGATACAGAATTAAAGCAATCTCCCCTTCAGATACTTCAGTCTTCTCTCATTTATCAAGCATTCTTTCATTCTGGAAATCTCCGAGAGCCACGTCGCTGTTGTTATTGTTGCTCTTATAAACAATGAGGGAGACAAAATGATGACTAGAATTCGGGGGAACGCAAATGCGCATACAGACATAGCCGAACGACGGCATTCGGAACTCCAGTTTGTGTAATTGGCAGAAACGCTATTAAAAGAGGATTTGATAAGGTTGATACTTCGCCAGCTGTGACTTCCATGTACCTCTGTATCCATAAACGCTTTAAAAGGACTGTCCATGAAGGTTTATTTAGGCCTACTTGCATTGAAACAGCTTAAAAACTTCAGATTAAAGAAAATAAGCAACATCAAATTCCATCGATGCTTATTGCCTATTACATTAGTTTTGCCATATCTGGTTTTGATTTGCTCAATATGAGTGTTCCCCAACCCTCCCCCCCCCCCCCCGAGTGTACTGTGTATAGAGAGGGATGGTCAAAAGTTGCAGTCAAAACAAATATCAGTATAGTGCCCCCAACGACGATAGACATATAGTTTTTTGTTTTTTTGTAATCTCAGATGCACAACGAAAGAGGAAAAAAGTAAACAAGTAACAAGATGCAAAGAAGATGCAACGATTGCAATTCCATACCTAGATGATGATGGTGTGCACAGTGATTGTGCACTGTATGATGATAAGACAAAGGAATTACATTTCATTATCATCAGATAACCACCGTATCAGTTTTCATCAGATAACCACCGTATCAGTTTACACTTTCAAAAGCGTCGTAGAGATATCTACGTCACGCGAAACGTGTATGGCCGCATGAGGTTATACGTATTACAAATTATACATGTGGGTACATAGATGAAAGAGATCGCAAGCAGATAGTTTTGAATTGGGAGCGTTGACATTTGGCTTTTCATACTTCGCTCGTAGCGGTCTGGCTTGCATCACTATTACGCATCATGCCGTGTATTTCGTGTGTGTGTGAGCTTTACAGATGCAGGCTGCTATCTTTAATTGGTATCTTTCCTATTACGCTTCTCTCATGGCGTTACTTCCAAAGTAGTTTGGTTCACATCCATAAGAACCAGGTAGAGTCTTCTTCTTGCAAAAGCTTGGTTTGGTAATTCTTGTTCATCATTTTATACGTGTGTCGCTGCGAAACTTCTTGTCAAAATTATTCTGTACTTCTGTTGTTTTCTTTTTTCCACGAGGCTCTCGTAATAGTTTGATGTCATCAGCCACGTATTGTGTATTGGAAATGATAAGTATTACTGAGTGAGACGTTGCATTTTACATTCTTGCTTTTAAATTCATATCAACAGAATGCGTTGTTTGTTTGTTTTTCAGCTGCAGGGCACCGTTTCATGGAAGTTGTCAGCCCTGACAAGTTGTCAGTCTCAGACAATTTCAGTAAAATCCTTGGTTTTGATTGGCTGAGAAGCTCTGATGATCAGTGACTGTTACTATGGTAATTGTCAGAGATTGACAACTTGCTAGGGCTGACAACTTTCATGAAACGGTGCCTAGGTCTAAGTTGACTTCTTATAAATCATAGCCCTGATTTCCAAGCTTAAAAAAAGAAATGGCAGTTTCGCGCGTTTTGTTTTCATAATGAAAGCCGATATGTTGAATATGAAGCGCTTTTCAAGTTATGGTGCCAAAATGTGAAATCATCAAAACAAAAACCCATAGAAAAATTGAGGTAAGAAGCACATAAATCTAAAGATTATGAAAGGTAAATTAAGGAGTGCTGGCACAACTCACAATCCGAACTCGTCGCTAATGTTTGTGGTTACAGATTTTATTACACGCCATTCTCACGTTTAAAGAAACATCTTGTTGGAATTTGAAGAGCAGGCTTACAGAAGTGTGGCACTGCCCCGCTTAGCTGACGCGTTTATTCAGTTTAATTTGATGTGCTGTGACTTGGCTTGTTTCCCTCATCTGCGTTATGGCATCATTTCTGTATAGACAAAAACTTGCAAAATATTTTCTCATTACTTATTTAATGAAGGCAGGTGCTGTACCTGGGATGGTATAGTTTTGGTTGACATGGGGTCTCGGGTTTCCAACTTTTTTTTGTGAGATAATGAGAAATCTTTCTTGAAATGTTAGATACCATACAATTCTTAGAGGAATTCAAAGTTTACTTGATGAAAATTGGTTTTGAAATGGCTGAAATATCCAAAAACAAAGAGATCCCAATAAAAGGTGCGTCCCGCCTTATATTAGGACCTCTTTGTTGTGCTTTCTATTTTGATATCCCAGACATTTTCATAGAATAAACTTTGAATTCCTCTTAAAATCACATGCTTTCAATATTTCATAAGTGGTTTCTAATCATCTCGCAAAAATTTAAAGTCTGAATCCCCCAACTCAACAAAAACTGTACCATTTATCCCTTTCAACTAGAACATTCCGTTCTCCAAAATTGACACCAATCTCTTAAGTCATGACATCAGTTCAAATACAACGATTAAGAAACAACATCCATGGGTGTTGGTATATTAAGTTCAGTATTCGGTTGTTCAATTTTATTGATGCTCTATGGATGACGATTTCTGCAACTCTTATATAACAGTATCGAAATTGAGAGAAATTATTTCTAATCGAATGTATGAATATCCATGTTAAAGTATGCAAAAAATTGCTTTGTTACTTTTTATTATCGATTCGTCAATGCTATCAACGCTATTATTCGTATTATCATCATCAATCAATTTTCTATCAGTTTAAGCATCGTAAGCTTAATATAATATAATCCGCATGTATTTTCATGCAAACATATCCTATAATCATTCACTAAATTTTTATAGAGTAATCATCAATTGCGCTATTCGTAAAGAAGGTTTGTGCAAGTAAAACTAGCAACATGTCATTACTAACGTAATAACACAGGGGCGAAGTCAGGGTTTGAAATTGAAAGAACGTAATTGTGGATTCAGACCTGTCGAGCATTATACAAAGTCAAGGACATGTCATGTACCTCAACAATTTTTACTGAAACCGAGTTCATGATCTTGTGCAATTCCACTCTCCTACCCCGCATCAGGCATAGCGCTGAAGGAACACGTGGAGCAACCCGTATAGAGGCTCAAAGGAGGCTCTTCGATTGGTCAACTCACATCACGTGACCCGCAGATGGCAATTTGACAAAAGAGAGGAAGAGAAAAAAAAAGGAGGATAGAAACGAAAGCAAGAAAGACTGTACTAAAACTCATCTTATCGGAGACGTGTACACTGAGGGTTTGGGGAATTAGCCAGTGTCTTGTAATATCATTTATTTGTAATGTTTTTCTGGTTGTTTTATTTTTTAGAAAAAAAAAACGATCATGCGGGTTGGGGGCTTGGGGACGGATAGTCAGCGGATGTAACCATACTGAATGGACCTTAAAACATTCGTAGCAGTATCTTTCTATTGCTCAGAATGTCAATGTCGACACAGTCAAGACCATCATCATCACCTTCTGACGACGAGTGGCGTTTTGAAGAGTGTGTGTGTTTAACCCGTTCACTGCCGGGTTCTAACATCATCGTAGACTTTTCGATATGATTATCAGGTTCCCAAGGAAATGAATTATACTGTCTTGATTTTGGACAACAACAACAACAACAAAAACAGATATATTTGAATATGCAAATAAACAGAGGGAGAAAAAATAAAAACAGATGAGAAATACGAAAAAACAATTGCAAAGAGTCAAGGACATCTTTTTCTTTTTATTCTAACGGAGGAATTATACGAATTATGTCGGTAGTCAGTGGTAGTAAATTAATGGCAGATGGCACATCATGTTCCTATACATTTAAGCCATTGATTTTGTTATCTTTACGGAGACTGGTCAAAACTCGGAAGTAGTGGGTTAAGAGCAGATACCTAATTAATGCTCATGATAAGTTGTCAAAACTATCAATAGGGATCTTTAGATGTGCGACGTGGACGTTAAGAGGAAAAGAAATAAACTGTTCTGCTCACGCGCAAGTCAGACCGCTTATCAAACTCCACCTCGCGTCTTCTGAGTTTTCACGACGGTCCCGGGCCATTTTAGCAACAGCTCAAATTCACGACGCAGAGAACTATGACAAACTTGATGCCGTGATGACGAACGACATGTGGGGGCGCTATTTTACTTTGTGTAGGCAGCATCTTCGCGAAATTAAAGCTACAACTTTGCAAGACGACGCAGGGAGAGAGGAGAACGGTCAATGCAACCGTCGTCTTTAAAGGACAAGTCCACCATAGACATGTGGATTGAGTGAATGCAGCAATACTAGTAGAACGCACCAGTGAGGGTTTGAGGAAAATTGGACAACCCGTTCAAAAGTTATTAAAGGACAAGTTCACCTTCATAAACATAAGGATTGAGAGAATGTAGCAATATTAGTAGAACACATCAATGAAAGTTTGAGGAAAATCAGACAATCCGTTCAAAAGTTATGAATTTTTGAAGTTTTTGTGCAGTAACCGCTGGATGAGAAGACTACTGCAGCGTATGTATAACTTAGATGTCACATGCGTACAACAATATAAGGAAAATATAAAGAGAATTTCACAAAATTCCATCTTTTGAAAAAAGTACACATTCCCCTGACTCGTTACCGACAAATGTTATGGGTAATATTATTCCCCCCGCCTTTAGAAAGAGGCAAGTCAAGTGCTCTTTTATTATGCGAAAAAAGTGAAAATATGTTAAATTTTCTTTTACATTTTCTTTGTACTGTTGTACGCATATGACTTACAAGCTGTAGTAGTCTCCTCATCCAGCGGTTCAAACACAAAAATTTCAAAAATTCATAACTTTTGCATCGATTGTCCAATTTTCCTCAAACTTTCACTGATGTGTTCTACTATTATTGTTGCATTCTCTCAATCCTTGTGTTTATGAAGGTGAACTTGTCCTTTAAGCTTTGAAGTTTCTGCTCGGTCACTGCTGGATGAGAAGACTACTACAGCTTGTGGATGTCACATGTGTACACTAAGAAAACATTGAAGAAAAGTCAACATATTTTCACTTTTCTCACATTTTAAAAGAATTTTTGACTTGCCTCTTTCAGAAGGCAGGGCATGCAGGGGGAATAATATCCTTGACATACATCTGTGACAGGTTGAGCAAATGTGCACTTTTTTTTTCAAAAAAATTGAATTTCATGAAATTTTCTTTACATTTTCCTTATATCGTTGTATGCATGTGACATCATACACTGCAAAAGTCTTCTCATCCAGCAGTGACTGCACAGATAATTAAAATTCTGAACTTTTGAACAGATAGTCCGAATTTCCCCAAACTTTCACTAATGTGTTCTAATGATATTGCTACATTCACTTAAATCCATATGTATATGAAGGTGAACTTGTCCTTTAACGTTTGCGTCTCAGATATCCAAAGCTCGCTAATATGCAGACTATGGTAGACTGGACGATTTAATTTGTATGTATAAATGAAACTTGTCATAAGCTCTGGGACAGGGCACAATGATCTGTGTGATATAAGGGTAAATGAATTCCAAAACAGTGAGAATTACTGATTACTGCGTCAACTAATAACAGGGAGATGTCGGGATGATTTCAAACGGTATGATATCAACTGTAAGATCCTTATCACTGCTCTGTGTTGATCTATGTTGTTTCCACGAACTCGGAGAATTAAGAAATGCTATAATTATTATCGTATGCTTCGGTACAGTGTATTTTCTTCTTTTTTTGGGCAATATCAAGGTGTATCAACTTATCTGGCGAAAGGCAGATACGAAACCAAAGAAGAATTAAAAATTATAGTAGCTATTTTCACATGGGAACCTGAGAATATCATGACCACCGCTTACCGAATCTTGCAGTTTCGGTATTCTTCTTTTTTTTCTGTTTTTTTTTCTGTTTTTGTTTTTGTTTTTGCTATGTTGTAGGGGTTTTTTTTCTCCTTGTGGATGACATAAACTTACATGACAGGAATACATAACGCATCTATGCTCATTTACTGTGGGGAAATCTTAAAGGGATAGTACAGTATTGGTGGAGATGAGAATTGGGCTTTTGAATTGTTGCGAGATACCAAGAAAACACTTATGATATAGCACAGAGCATACCATTTTAAGAGGAATTCAAAGTTTATTTGATGAAAATCGGGTGTGGAATAACTGAAACATCCAAAAACAAAGTATAACAAAGCGATCGTTACAAAGTGTGGGTCCCACACTTTATTAGAATCGCTCTTTTTTGGATGTCTCAGCCATTTCAAAACCAATTTTTATCAAATAAACGTTGAATTCCTCATAGAATTACATGCTCTTTCATATTTCATAAGAGATTTCTCATTATCTCATCTAAAAATGTTAGAAACCTGAAATTAGGTCTCAACCAGAACTGTACGATCCCTTTAATATCCCACTCACAATATTCGGTGTATAGCTGCAAGTCGACATTCTCACAAAATATCATGGCGTCTTCCCGTGTAGCAATTAGGAAGACATTTTTTGAATTCACTCCGTGTACAGATGTTTCACGCTGAGAGAGAACACGGCCTATAAAAGTGGTATGTAAATGTCAAATACATGTACCATCTTACAGTGTGATGCATAGTTTTCTCCGGCTTCTGTTATTGATTCCGCCGAAATGTTATCATTTTTTTTTTACATTATTGTTGATTATCATTATGTTTATTATTATAGTATAAGAGCAATAATGATAATAGTAATATAAAAAATAATAGTTATTAGTATTATCATTATTACTGTCGACATGATTACAATTGTTTCTGTTATCAAAGTATTATTATTTCTATCTTATTATTATTGTTTTATTGTTATTATTATTATTATTATTATTATTATTATTATTATTATCATTATCATTATTATTATTATTATTATTATTACTACAAAAAACTACTACTATTAGTATTTCTTTATCACCCTCATTATTACATTATTGTTATTAACATCATCGTAATCATCATTGATGACATTCTGCAATTACTATTGCAATCACTAGAACACGTAAACTTTGTACTACTTTTCGTTTTGTTCTTCCTCTTGTGTTTTTTTCGTTTGTGTGTATTTTTGTTTGTTTTTTGTGTAAAAACGGAGACCAAAATGAATGAAGAAATTCACTTGAGATGAAATAGCACGTGAACTTTTAAAGACCCTGCCACTTAAATGAAATCCCTTTCTCATGAGATTGGAAAGTCCTAATTTATCACGCATAGGACCCCACCAGGCTTCCGCCAGAAATTGGTCTAACTTTACCACGGGAGGTCCTGTTTGCGAGCACCCACATCAGAAGAACTTGAATAGAAATAACATAGTTATCATTATATTCATGATAATTATGTATCATGTAAGACGTGGTCCGCTATTCATTCCGCGAACAGTTTGAGCGTGATTAAACAATCGAACCGATTGTAAGAAAGCTTGGTCATTTTAAGGTACCTAATAATTGAGAGAATGTTATATCCAAATTACTATACCTGTCGTTACAAAATCACTTTTTGAAAAAAAGTTTTACCATTTTCCAACTGTATAGACTTTTAGGATCCTTACTAATGTGTACGTCAAATAAACCAAATTTTATATTCACTTGGTCTTGTGTCCAGGAAATTTGAATTATTTTTATTTTATTTCGTTAGAAGGTGATCGTACGAGTTGCACTGACGGTCGTAATGGATAATATCAAGCATGAACGACTTAAAATAAAAAAAGACTTTACGTGCAATTCTCTAAAAGAATGATGTGATGAGTTCAAAGGGCGTTCCTAAACGCTGTAACGGGAATGCAGACCCAACAAATCAAAGGTGCCCAAACTGCTTACGCGCATGCGTGAAATAAGGAATCCAAAATTAATGAACTTTGTTTCGCCGATTCTGCACGTTCATATACGCCGTATATAATGATTGTATTCTTGGGCAATCACTTTCGAGGGCATAGCTCTACTTTCGTGGAAGGTAGCAATTGATACGCAGAATTGATATGCAAGGAAACCTATTTGCCTTGCTTTTCGTGTTCAAAATTTAAATGTTCAAACAGCGTTTCTGATAATCTCTGAACTCCTAAAATAATATGCATCTAGAGAAAGAATAAGAAGTGTGGCAATGTGTGTACTAGAATATCAAACTCGTGATATAAAGAGGACATAGGACGACCTTTCCATAATCTTCCCAAGCAAAAACACAAAGAGCAGAATTTTTCAGAAAGTCTGTTGTATGTTCGGTCATTGAGAAGGCGTAGAATTATTGTTGTTCTTTCTTTTTATATGCCAAGTGTGTAGTCGTGTGGCACACATGTGTATGAACGACAGCTAGACTCAAATACATGTAGCAGCCGAACAAGCCTTACATTGCACTGGGGCACGCACAGATCGAAACCATGATTCCGAGTTTGTTCAAAGTATACTATCAAAATGTTGACTAAACTACTCGAGTGCGTCGGTATCCTCCCCAAATTGAAATGCATTTATACCAGTCCTGACAACGATATCGACGATGGCAGCTGTGGAAACAATGTGCAGCCAATGAAAAAACAGTTTATTACAACTAAGCAATACAATAACTTTGATTAAAAATGACATTTGTACATTCAGCAATATTTTTTTTTGGTAGGATATAGAAAAATATAACCCCACGATAGAGTATATATCTCTTTTCACGTTTCTTTTAGAGTAGATTTCTTTTTATGATCTCTGTAGTATTTTTCTTGTTTTTTCTTTCAAAGCATTTTAGTAGGAGATTATAGTTTGTGCTTAAAGGTCCTACGATGTAACTTCGTTTGATATCCTGAGAAATGTGAATAACTGCGTGTTTTGGAATGTACAATGATCATAGAACTATTTCATGTAAATATTTCAAGATGTACCTTCGACTGTATTCTTTATGCGATTTCTATATGCGGTATTTGCGGTTACTGAAGGTGAAAATATCTGAGATGTATCATTATGAAGGATTCGTTGTTTATTCATTGTCATGATATTATATGTTCATAGAAACGAACTGATTGTAATTTAAAGATGAGATGTTTCTACTTCATAGGGTTCTTTCAGTATGACACGTATTATATTCTACCGATTCTGAACAGCAATGTATGTGAATCAATATGATATTCAGAGTACTTGTATGGACAAAAATACAAGGTGCTTGAAATCGCGGGTATCAAAATTGAGTAAAATATATATATAATGTTCCCTTCTTACAGGTGAAATGGTGTGTTAGCAGTGTGTACATTCTTTGTCTCTTTATGTGCGAGTGATGATGACGATGATGATGTCATAAAGAGCCAGTTCGGAGCTAGCTCATGCGCACAAAGGTACAAATAATCTGTCTTTTGTTCTCAGTCAGTTAGGCACTTCACTTGTTTTCAAAACGACAAAATGTATACGCTTGTCCGACGTAACAATTTGCGGAAATCAGCAGTCACGTTCAAACAAAAGATGAACTTTCGTAGGGAGACCATATGACCAAAATGATCCGTCAATGAAATCCATTCCATTCTTTTGCATCGAAGGTATTACCAATCTTTTTCTATTGATAAGGCCAAAAAACACTGTCAGAACGTGGCTGTGATAGCCAACACCACTTATAAGGATCACTTGAATAATCATTACAGATGCTTATCTCGGTGAATTTAAAACACCAGCATGCTCTACTGGGACAAAAGACCATTTTTTTTCTACTCATGCTCAAAGTGCACATGATTGAACCCCGAACTGGTTTACTGTGAAAACCTTGGTTTGACGTTGAATACGAGCTGATGAGTGGAGCCGATACTCTGGAAGTATAAACAGTGAAGCAGATGGATATAAAAGAGAATCCTCACTCAAAGTTGAATTCAATGAGAAAATTATGACTAACATTAAAACAGAACAGAGACAGTGCCAGCTTAAAAAACGGGGAAAAGAAATAAGACGATTTTCAAATGTAAGGAAGGAGTAGTTCCATCGGTCTGTAGCAGCAGACTTTGAATTAAAAAAAAAGGAGATGAAAATGGCATGTTAAACAAGTTGATATAACTCTATACTGATTTATGCAACAAGAAATCGTGCAATTATATTTGGGTATATACTACACATGATCTACACAGAGACAATTTATAGCCAAAAGGCCAAAAAGCGATATATATATATATATATATATATATATATATATATGTATATACATATGTGTGTGTGTGTGTGTGTATGTATATATATATATATATATATATATATAATTATATATAATATAAGATAAAAACAAAACTGGAACAAAGTTCTTGCTGTATTCACCACCGTTTTATTTCTGCACACAAATTTTCGAGCGACTCGCTCTTTTTCATAAGAGCGAGTCGCTCGAAAATTTGTGTGCAGAAATAAAACGTTAGTGAATCTTGCCAACACGTGGACAACCTACTCAATTATATTATATATGATATATATATATATACATACATACAAACATATATATATATGTGTGTGTGTGTGTGTGTGTGTGTGTTTCAAAACTAATGTATGCGTATAACTAAAGGGGCTTTTGGAAAAGTGTATTGTGTATAGTGACGAAGTCATATGCAAGATGAGGTCAACTGGTTGACTACTCCCCATTAATCCTGAAATAAGTGAAGACCATTGCAAAAGGTCAGACTGGAAAAAAAAAAAAGTTCATGTGACGGTAAACCACCCCATCACACTCGCCAGAAGAAGGCCTACATCCGTGGGTAACAAGCAGCCATTGTATGAAAGGCGACTTCGGTGAATCGGCCAAATCCGGATCAGTCTCAACCGTTGGTGGCGGGCTTGCAGCAGACGTACCGTATGAGATTCCGTTATCTTTTGATGTTCGTAACTCAACGCGACCTAAAAAAATGATGCAAGTGATAGCTTTTTTAATATTTCTCGCGAAAGGTTATCTTATAATGTTACGTGAAAGGAAGGAAGATATGCAGGGGTCCTCAGCGCATGCAGGGCTATTGCCAGACACCATCCATTGGCATGAGCA
Organism: Diadema antillarum; assembly: GCF_040938485.1. NCBI lineage: Eukaryota > Metazoa > Echinodermata > Echinoidea > Diadematoida > Diadematidae > Diadema > Diadema antillarum. Next base: position 547,698 of record NW_027271797.1, read on the forward strand.
AAATGATATTAAAAAAAAAAAAATGTAAATATATATATATATATATATATATATATATATATATATATATATGTAATCAATGCATAATGAGATGTAAACATGTGTAATTAAAATGTTATCTATAAAATGACCAAATTTGTTTTTTATTTTCTTTTTAATTCAGCGAGACTTGATGCATCTTTGAAATCATCACTTAGTTGGTTCCAAAAGCTTGGTCCTGTATAGCATAAGTATTCCGGGTGAGGATGGTAAGGAGTAAAGGTACATGAAATTCATTGGAATTTCTTGTCGGATACATTGTGACTACAGACATTTCTACAAATACATCATCAAATACTTTGGACAACTCATTTTTCGGTAAAATAAACATAAGCTGTCCTGATTGATATAGATATAAATTTGTAACCTTTAGAATTTTACTATTCAAAAACAAATCGTCAGTGTGGCCACATGGCTGTAAGTGACATAAAATTCTTATATACAACAGTAAGGTTTAATCTTAATAACAATCAGCTACACACATGCGTGGATGTTCAGAAAGAACAACTTAATGAATAATCATGATGTCAGCATTTCTGAACTACTTCGTGAGGAGCAGCTTGACGGTCGCCGGCTGCCGCACTTTGTGATATGATTATTTTATTGTACGTTCATAATTCAACGTAGATGGCGCTCATTCACATTTTAACGTTTCTCTCTCCGAAGTGGTCGGAACGACGCGACGCGATGAAGTTTGTCGCATACTGTAGTAAATCCTCGCTGCGTGACTGATAACGTATTGGATGAATTAGAGAGTATCGATGCTTACTGATATTCCAAAGAGGACTAAAAAAGAAGAAGAGAAAAACCCAACATCAACAACAACAACACCACCACCACCAACAGCAACAACCGCCACCACAACAAAACTAACAACATCAAGCAAACAAGCCAAACCAAACAAAAAGTTCTCCAGAACCTTTTATTCCGAAGAACAATTGCCGCTTAAAGATTCATTATCGCCATTAAGACTAGGCATCCACTGGTAAATAACAACGTTGATATTCGGCCAAAGAGGTAATTTTCTCTCTCCCCCCCCCCCCACCCCCACCCCCACCCCCCACCCCCCTTTCTCCCTCTCAGTCCCCATGTCTCTTCTTACACTTCATCTATCCCTTGACGAAGGCGTTAATTCAACTTTCAACTTTCAACTTTATTTTCACCTCCATCAAAATGAACAAAGAACTTTATGTACATTGCGTATACACGAGATATTTGTGATACAGAACAAAACTTGAAAAGGTACATAAGAAAATTATGAAAGTGAAAAGTAGATGTGATTACATCTTTGTTAAATACATAAAGCGTATAATACAAGTCAACTAAGGATGAGGATGGAAGTGGAGGGTCCCACTAAGAAGCAAAGCTTGTACGATATGGGACCCTCAGAAAAATACACAAAACATCAATATAAAACACAATAAACGAACCGATGTCAACTGACATCAAAATGATTGGGAAGAGGAAAAAGAGAGAAAAGGAAAGGAAAAAGAAGAGGAAAAAAAGAGAGGAAAAAAAGGGAGAAGAAAGAGGGAACTACAGCATGTGCCATCGTGGACGCAAGCAATCTGGATTTCATAATGTAAAATAAGTGATAAAATACAAGCTGGATTGAATGTAATGCAAAACATTTTTTATACGTAGTTATGTTGGTAAGAATGCAGGAGAAAAAAAACACATCGTTATATTTAGAACACAGAGAGGGACATAGTTTAATAGGAGGACTTATGTAAAAAAAAAAAATAAAAAAATAAAAATAATTCGATGACTCTTCTTCCGTAGTCACGAAAGCTGGAACATCGTAAATAAATCACTCATGATGTCATAAGTTGGAGGTGTTGCAGACCAGATTAAGTTCATTCCTATGGAGAGGAAGATCATCTTTTTGACCAAAAGTAATAGCCTGAAGGCCGGAAGGCCAGAATCCAGCTTATTATGCATAATGTATGCATTTCCCCCTCCCATTTCTCCCTCGTTTTCTTCCTTTCTTCATCCGTCTCTCGCAGTTTATTCGTTGCTATGGTAATCTTCTAATTTTTGTGTCTTTTCTCCTCATAAATCATGTTAAATTCATTCTAATCTTGACCATGATCAACATAAGTATTCAAGTCAGAAAGGTAGAGTTATCATAAAACGATAAAATACGGTAGCTATAAAACAGACTGACAGATCGGAGGGGGACAAGGGGGGGGGATGGGGCTCAGACCACACTCAATGACTTCGTAAATGATTACTGAAAGCACGTTCTGGGTGGCCGATTGAAA